>NC_142182.1:4492500-4505000 GCF_026936395.1 Plectropomus leopardus
AGAGCAGGAAGTGTGATTTACAAACTGGCACACTTCATGCATTTGGCCCCAAAAAAAGGATCATACGGATCGATGATAATTCTCATTGCAGATGTATCTAACCTCCATTCTTTCCATCTGTAGTAAACTGCCAAAAACCTCCTTCAATAGAGAATGAAAATGCACTCAGAGTACCAACAATTCAAAATATAATAATTCCTTTTATTACATTTTTTTTTTTTTTTTGCTTTCAAATTTTGAATCTGTATCCACATCAGACAGAGGTACATTGGTGTGAGTATGTGCAGTAGTTCATTAGAGCAGATGGTAATATTTATGATTGTTTTAGTGTTTCCAGGAAGCCACTGGTTTCCATTCATTTCTATATTTTTTTATATTTCAAAACTTTCAGGGTGTATGTGGTATTCCAGAAAATAAAGAAATTTATTATAAAAACATCAATTTAAAGAAAAGAAAAAGATAATTATCTGTAAACTAGTAAAAAAGAAAAAAAAAAAAAACAACCAGGGTTGAAATTAAACATAAAGACATAACCACATTTTTCCTGAGCTTTTTAAAAATAATTTTCTATATCTACAAATTTTGTGCAATATGGTATACATTTCTTGCCAACTTGCTCACTGTGTTTTTGAGATAAATCAAACAACATTCCTCAGGGTACAGAGATTTAAATATTTGTTAAAGGTATATGAACGCACAGGAAAAGTGATGTCTGTCCAGGTTTCAAGGGATTAAAAAGTGTCGTGAGTTCACATTTCTTGGCTTTAAAAGGATTAAAATTCCCCCCGAAAACTGGCAAAAATGGGCTAAAACATGCAAAACCATAGGTCCCCATACAGCCAAACGATCCCACCAGATTTCATTAAAATAGTCTTTTAGATATTCTGCTCAATAACAAATAGAAACACACTCAAATGGGCCCACATTTATATGTTATATGCCCAATCTGCACCATGCCACTCCATGTGTCTACCTATGGCAAAAAAGCCATTTCTTCATTAGGATATAGCAAAATCAGATGGATCATAGTGTACGTCCTGAGTTAAATCTTGAAATACCTGCAGAGGAAGTCGTCTATGGGACAGCTCGGGAAGACAGTGAGAAGCGAAGGGAAGGACAGAATGAAGGAAGCCTCTCAGTCTGTTGCACGTTGAAGATTGAGGCAGAGCGTATTGGATTTCATGGGGAACTAGCGCTGATGTGGAGATACTGCTTCTTTTGTTTTAATTTGTAACCCAATGCTGGAGCCGTCTGAGCTGTAAGTACTGCTAATTTGTTTCAGACTAATTCATCACGGCCACGGCTTTGGAATTCGCCATGATAGGGCAACGGGGAGAGCTCTGTAGCACACAAGTGGAAAACACATACACACACACACACACACACACACACACACACACATATATACAAAGCGAGAGAAAATGAGAAACACTCACACACGGGCTTGCTCTTCAAAAAAATATTAAATACTTCTCGCAGTAAGTTTAGATTTTGTATTGTCTTAGTTGAAAATTAAAAATCTTTTATTAAAAGTCAGTGTTGTCCCTCAATTTCCTCTCTAAACACAGCTATCAACACCATTTTATTTTTGGTGAAGTCAGATTTTCACTGTCCTCTAGCAATAAAGAAGCTGTATCTTGGGGGAAAGTTATTGATCAAGTTATGTAACATCATCAATATCCAATGTCCGAATCATCCCAGTGAGACGGGGCAGCTAAATATTTCACAGAGGTACTTCTATCCTGAAAATAAGTCATTTCTAGGGGAAAATGTTGAAAACTGTGACATTTAAACCTATTTTAGGATCTAATTTCTCTCCAGAAACATTTCTATTCCCATATCAGCCGTTTGCATAAACAGGCAGTGTGAAGTAGAAAGAGACTCTCCAGCTGAATAGTTCAGGATCTGACGTAAACATGAAGCCTGAAGGACTGAAGACAAATATTTTTAGGCTCTGGTGGTATAACGATATACCAGGATATTTAGAAATCCCAAAGGTATGTTTTTCAATACCTCATAAATACAGGTGCTCCCCTTTCTATTAGACTTATTGCATGTAGTGCACAGCACGCACCACCAGTCCCTGGTCTCAACTGGTGGAACAGGCAGCTGAGCTGAAGGACAAAGCGACACCCAGCAGGTGCAGGGAGAAGTTACAGGACTGCAAACAGCTGGTGGCCAGTAGAAAGAAACTTATATCTAATGCGGTGAATTAAGGATTTATTTTGACCAAACCAGAGCTGCTGTTTGTTTAAAACAAGGACTTACTAACTAGATTACTAGCAACAGCAACCAAGACGGTTTGGGTGAATTTTATTTTGTTTCTGTTTGAATCAAGTGTGTTTTATGATGAGTTAACGATGCAATTAAACCTTGTTAGTCTTCTGTGACCGAGAGAAAGTTGGATTCGAAAGGTGTACTGCTTTCTCTGTTTACATAGGTGTAAGAATATTACCTTTCTTAACATTTTGTGGGTTTCTATTGTGTATTAATTAGTGACTCACAATTATACCATCATATTTTGTGTACCCCAGTGATTTTTCATAAAGGTATGAAGTTATGAGATATTACATACTGCCCAAGCCTAAAGCAAGTGAAATCATTCGGAAATCTATTGGTCATTAAAACAATATATCTTGACTATGACCACAGTAAAGGAGATATGACCAGTTGTTGCTGCCGCTGGTTTTACTTTGATAAAACAGAAGTTGAGGAACTAGATGGCACTCGTCTTGTGCTCAAAGCACCAAAAAAAAACCAAAAAAAAAAAAACCACAACTGGTTACTCAAGATAACTTGATAACAAGATAACTCAAGATCTTGTTGTGAGCAGTTTCATATAAGAACTGTTTTATTTCTACCAAACTATACCTGGTTGGTGGGTGTAGTTCGATGGAAAGAAAATAGTTCCTACATGAAAACAGGAATAGCTGGCGTAACCAGGTCATGATTTCTGGAATGAGACATTTCTGTTCAGTTTTTCAAATGTATTTTTTGGCGCTTTGAGCACCGAAAGCCGAGTGCCATCTCGTTCCATTATATTGGAGAGAAGTCAAACATCTCTACAGCCGATATCTCCAACACTCTGTGACACAAACACCAAAACTCTTGATTTAAAAACCACACTGCAGGTAAGAGGAACAAAGTGTATTTTTGATTTGGGGTGAACTGTTCCTTTAACTTGACAAAAAAAAAAATGTCACCATAAACACTAATTACAATAATATATTATCTGCAATGTCAAACTGCAACAAGAAAAAAAAACATGCTACTTTACACACTTTACAGCCACAAATACACACACACACACACACACACACACACACACACACACACACACACACACACACACACACACACACACACACACACACACACACACACACACAGCTTCACGTGCGATAATGAGAATCAGAGGCAGAGAGCCAGATCACACTCTGAGTGTGAGTGTGTGAGTGTGTGAGTGTGTGAGTGTGTGTGTGTGTGTGTGTGTGTGTGCGTAATTAACCAGGCCAGTAGAGACTGCAGATGCCAAAGATGTGGGGGTGAGTTAAGGAGAACGGAGAGGCCACCGGATGGTATCAAAACCCTTTTCACTTCTCTTGGTTGGACGCCAATCTCATTGACTCAAACAGCCAACAGCTGAGGAACGTGTCAGCGCCCACAAAGAGTCGACTGAAGTTTTCAGAGCAGCTAAACAGCGGATCATATTGAAGATAAAAATACGACAAACGTGAGAATGAACTTAACAAACTTGAGCACATTGTTTCGTGCATGAGTTGTGCCATGACAAAACAGATCATCTTTACTGACAGCAGCAGCTAGAAAACACCTGCTGTGGCCTCGCTGACGGGCTGCGACCACAGAGGTTGATCCCACGGAGAGCAGTGCAGCACATATGCAGCCTCGATCTCACACTGTGGAAGTACTTAAAGAAGTACTTCACAGATATACAGTCCTCATGTAAAACAAGCTTGTTTCTGCAGTAGAAAGATGCAAATACTTTAGATAAAATTGGTGCTACATGACCACAGAAAACACAGAAAAAGGACTGTGGCATTGACTTTTGCTAAAACGGTAGAAAACCTACAACTACCAGAATGCATCTGACACTAAACTCTCCTGCTAGTGGATGACATAATGCAACTCGTTAAACAGTAAGCTGAAACATGTTTCTGGAAAGATTTGAGGCGAGAAATATGTAACTCAATAACAGAATCTTATTTGATCAGAGCTGCTTAGTTTTAATCAAAGTTTTCCAGGCTTCATTTCACTGCGTGGGAAGCAGTAATGTGCCCACTTCCTGTTCATAAACTCATCATTACGGTGAAACGGGGCATTAAAAATAGGCAGTAACATAATCTTGATTTATATTGGATCAGCACTGCCATCTACACATAATACCCAAACTGATACAAAGCTGGTTGAAAATCGGTGAAGAATCCCTTTAAAACACAGTGTCATTACGATACGCTCGGGAACGACTGCTGAGTTTAATGCGTAAAACACAGTTCACCAGTCTGGTCCTATAGTGGACATTTTAACATACTACAGTTCCTAAGCCACTTAGTCTACAAAGTGTCTCGGTTTTTACTCGTGATCCAGTTGCATTTCTTAAAATCTAAGTGCTCACGAGGCAGGAAAAACTTTAACGAGGTTTATTTTGGAATATAAAAAAACCCAGCAGCCAAAGTCCTTCCATAATCACATCTCCTCACTTCACTACCAACTTAGTGTCCTATTCCTGTCCTATAAAATCGTAAAAACACGTTCCTTTAGGATAAAACATGGTCAAAAAAAAAACCTACGCAGACTTCTCGTGACGTCATCCTATCCTCTGTTGTCACGCGCACTAAACTGCCTTACAGCACCATGGCTGCAGTACATAACTTAGCCTGCATATAACAAATAACAAGTAATGCAAATTTCAACATAACTTTAGATTAGTCTTTTGCTATACATCATTCAGAATATACAGAAACTGTTTTAAAAACTTGAATAACATCAAAACCTGGATGATATGTCATATACCAACAATAACATTTTTACCAAGAATAAAACATGTGATTAAGTGGCTCTCACAGGTCCGGTCTTTTTACACCAGCACAATGCAACTTCACACAATTCCCTGAGCTGGAAATGTATTCATATATTATGTGTTTCCTCTTGAGTGCTACAAGTGTCAGGACTCCATCAAGTGAGCATAAAAACTTGAAAGGAGAAAAGAAAGCGGGAGGATCGGGATAGTACATTTTGGACTTCAGAATTGTTTGATTCTCGTCATTCCAACATCATAATCAATCAAGATCTTCAGATCCGCATAGACGCAGGACCTTGCCGTGCCTTGTCACCCTCCCCTCCTCTCGTCTCACCCTTACTATCCGCCCAGCCCTCATCTATCAGCGGGATGTCAGGCCTCCCCGGCAGAGCTCCATCTTGGTTGAGAGCCCTGCCTTAAGCCCCATCAGCCGGAGGAGAGTCTTTGAGCTGCAGTCTAAGCCCCTCGCCCGGACCCCGGTCCCCTCATGAATATTAACCAGCCCCGAGCCCGGCTTTAATCTGCCTGATCCCCGCACTGCTGCCGCCGAGACGATAGCGAATCTAATTATTTGGTCTGATATTAACCCCCCGCTCCCACACCCCCCCACCACCACCACACATACACCATTCCCACCCCCAATGCCCTGTCCTCACTATAGCTGCACTGACAGTCACATATGTGTGTGTGTGTGAGTGTGTGTGTGTGTGTGTTAGTGCAAACAGACACTAACTGAACTCCAGAGCCACCTTCTTTTGCCAAAGTCAGTTCAAATAAAACATTCATACACCATTCATACACACACACACACACACACACACACACACACACACACACACACACACACACACACACACACCTCTCTCCCTCTCTCCACCAACCACCCCCCTCCACCTCCAGCGCAGCCTGCGACGCCCTCTCCTTATCAGGCCTAAAAACGCCCTCCTCAACACCGATAAAACTTGAATGCAAATGATGCCAGGCTGATTTCATTTCTTCATTTTCTTCCTCCATTCCCTCGTTCAGTATCAGAATGGCTCCTCGCTCGCCCTCTCTCACTCTCTCTGGGGAGCCAAACGTGGCGAGTATGATGATGATGATGATGATGATGATGATGATGATGATGAGAAGTGGAGAACTTTCCCTGACGTCTAACCCCATCTCACATCGCCTCCTGCTATATATGTACTTCAATTAAAGGGGAGGAAATAGAGAGAAAAATATACTGACACCCCCCCCCCCTCTCTCTCTCTCACCACCCTCCCCTGCAGATCAACAGATTAAGATTTCTCTGTACAGCTGTCAACGGCCACAGTTTTACTGCTACCACAGGGGAATAAGTATGTTTGTATATGCAAATCATCACTGGTACATCCAGCACATCTGCATGTCTCAATAGAGTCTCACATGTTCTAATATGGTTTACACTGCTCTGGAGCGCCGAACAGGCCAGTCTCACGGTCATTAAATGTAAAATATACGAGTCAATAGAAGGAGGAGGATGGACAGACGGACGGAGCTGCAGAGGGAAGGTGGGACTGATGCAACAGTTTGGCCTTTTATCCAAAAAACAGGTCTGGTGCATAAAAAAATGAACAAAATCACATTGTTTAAGAGAGCAAATTGGCTTGATTTACTTAATACTTATATTTAAAAGGTGGGAAGAGGCCCAATTTAACAAGAAACTGCCATAAAAAGAAAAAAATAAGGAAAAATTACAAGAAAATTACCTGAAAATAAGCACAAAAAATCAAAGTAAAGAAATATAAATAAATAAATGAAAGAAAAATACCTCAAGAAAATGCTGATAATATTTTAAAAAAACCCATTCTGGACATTTTTCCCTATTTTTAAAAAATATAATTGCAATCTGAATATCCGCCCACACTTTCACATTATTTCCTTGTTACCTTTTATTTTTTTGTGCTCATTTTGTTTTTTTGAAAAAAACGAAGCTTTACAGTATAGATGTAGCCTTAGCGGTTTAGCCTAGCTGCTTAGCTTCATAACGTTAATTGTAATGCTTTGATCTCCTAATAAAAGCTTGTTTTAACAGGCTGAAGTTGTACTATGTTTATTTACATTGTCCCTATAAAAAACCCATAAATAAATTTGAAGCTACTTAGTCTTTGGGATATTGTGATTGGCACTTTCTACAGGCCCATTTATTAGAATTATCACTACATAAATAATTGGCCTAAAATGATCAATGAATCAATTCAGTAACATAAAATAATAACTAAATATATAGTTAAAAATGGTTAATCCAAAAGTGAAAGCAGAAAATCCCCCCTGATCACTGGTGCATCATAGAAAACACACTCAAGGCCAATGTAAGAATACCAGTAGCATTCAATAGTGTTTCATACACTCATATCAAGCTTTTGTCAAACCCTTTGTCCTAAAAAAATTCAATACATAATATCTGTACAGCCGGTGAAAGACATAAGCCTGCAGATTTTACCGGTCATGACACATGACCAAAAAGCTCCTAAAAATCCTCTCCTGTATTTCAAACACTTTGTGCTCCTAGCTGGGAATTCAATAAGCCACCCTGCTCCTCTCCTGACCTTTTCAACCACCGTTCATTCATTCACTCCTCTCACAAAAATCATTCATTCAATCATCCACTTCACCCTCTTCCTCCCGTCTCCTCTTTCACTGTCTCTCCTGCACCGCCTCCTTCCTTTTATACACCACTTTTCTTTCTTTCTTAATCTCCGATTCTCTTCCTCTCCACAACTCTCATTCCTGCCCTTCTGTCTGCCTGCCCCTCCCTCCCCATCATATCTCTCCCTCTTTTCTCTCTCTCTCTCTCTCTCTGTCTCTCGTTCTATCTCTCGGCTACAGGAAATGGTTTCTTTCCCGATCCAGGGGGTTGGAGGGGTGTACTCACTGTCCCAAACAAAGAGGTCACTGTGTGAATCCTCCAAAAATACAAAGAAGAAAAGGAAGGCAGATAAAAATCAGAAACCTACTCTCATCCGCCTCTCTCATACAAACACACACACACACACACACACACACACACACACACACAATTTACCTCCGTTGCACTCATGCAAAGCATTTATCAAACATTCAACAGAGACACAAGATACTTTTTTTTTACACTGTATATTCCCCTCACGAGGTACAAATATCGTCAGTACAGTACGTTGCTATGGCTCAGCGGCCGAGTGAAAGCTTACTCCCTTGTGCTCATATCGGCGCACACCTCCGAGAAGCAGAAAAAAAAGAGAGAGAAAAATAGAGGGAGCCAGGTTTGATGAGCTGCATGCAAATGACATGTAAAAATATAAAACTGCGATACTTAAAACGGGGGCCGAGATAAGAGATTTGAAAATGAGGCACTCTTGGAAAGCAGGCTCCTGAACTGCTGGAGATGAGGCTCAGAGATAGAGAGGATAGAGGTTTTCCCTCTCCTCTTCTCCTCTCTTACACCTCCTCCTCCTCCTCTTTCCTTCCTCCTCCACCCTGCAAAGCCGGTGCAGATGACAGGGAGATGCAGATACCAGCCAGTCATTGCCACTGAGTGATGAACACCTCCTCCCTCCATCTCCTTTAACCCTCCTCTTCCAACATTCGCTTCACCTCTCCTCCACTTCTCTCTTTTCTCTCATATTTCCTTTTGTCTCTCGTCTTTGGGTTTTAGTCGATGGACCTTTCTCTCCGTTCTCTTTTGGTCTCTTTTGTTCCTCTTTCTCTCTGGCCTGGCTGGCTGCATTTCCGTCTATCAGTATTTTATCTATTTTGGTGGTTTTCTCTCCCCTCTCTCTCCCTCTCTCAGGGTGATGGGCTCCTCTGTCAGGGCCGGGTTGACAGACTGAGAGACAGACAGTCATGATGTGAGCGAGTCATACGACAGGTAGCCCGTGTGGAGCACAATCACCACAGATAAAAAGGTAGCTCAGGCCGGCGAGCAGAGGGCCATAATGCATAGGGTCAACATTTTGAGGCAATATGTCCATCACTCAAGGGCCGACGTGGGATTTATCTCCATGTTTGAGGCCCCGGTGAGATGGCGGTTAAAGCTTCTGTAATGTGACGTACTCTGAGGTGATACAGAATTTTGTTTTTGTTGGCCAAATTTTGTACGAAGTCTCAAACTGAGTAACTGTGGGCTACTTCTGCTTCAACGATTACTTTTAAATTCAATAGTTTATCGTGATTAATCACATTTCTATTCACTTTTTTTGCATTTTAAAACAGTTATGAAGTCCATATCTGCAAGGTGAAGCAATTTTTAACAAGTTGTCACAATTAAAAATCAAATGACAGCAAAAAATGACATGGGACTAACATAAAGTGGGCGTGTCTGTAAAGGGGAGACTCACGGGTCCCCACAGAACCCATTTTCATTCGTATATCTTGAGATCAGAGGTCCAGGGACCCATGTGAAATAGCCATGCTGTTTTTGCATCGCCAAAATTTTTCCTTATGACGTGCTAATTTATGCTAATGACACTGGATTCCTCAGGTCTTCTCGTTTTCACAATATTGATAGAAACATTGTATGTCAATGTGTCAGCAGGGCTTCAGCTTATGGTTAAGTTCAGCCACGCTTGTTTTTCTGAATAAATAGTTATTTTTAAAAGCGTCCATATTTGTAAATGTAATCGATGCGTTGTTGAAATTAGGGCTGCTCGATTACAGCAAAAATCATAATCCCAATTATTTTGGTCAATACTGAAATCAGGATTATTCACCACGATTACTCACTGGGTTTGTTAACATGTTGCATTTATTGAAACTTCTATAAACAGTTGAACTTTGATACTTTTCCCATTGAGCTTCTTTTAATTCCTTAATTTAGCTCCTGTTGAGTTGCTTTGTATAATGTGTCCTTAACTGATGACTGTGCTGCGGTGGATGCCAATGGGGTTGTCCTTTTCTCCTTTTGTTATTTTATTATTCAATCATAGGCCACTTTGTGTTTAAACTTAAGATGATTCAAAGATTTGACGTGTTGCCATGTGGTGCAGACACTGCCATGAAGAAAATCTTGCATTTTATTCTTTTTTGTTCCACATCGGATGCTTCGTATCCAAACGCTGTTGTTCTTCTTCCGGCATCTGTCCTCGCGCTGATACAACTTGTCTATCGGCTGTAAGTGTTGAGCTTCGGCTGAGGGACGGAGGGGCGAAAATGCGCGTGGCATTTAGGGCACAAGACAGAATAAGGGTACACTACACAGAACGTGGAGAAATAACTGTTTTGTCTTCATTACATTGTTATTGTAATCATTGGGAGCCAAACTTGATATTGAAATTTTGATTAAATGCACAGCCCTGGTGAAAATTGCATTTTATTTGGTGAAGAATCCATAATGACTTGTTAAGTAGTCGGAAGTCAAAGTTTAGAATTTGAGACTTGATCTGGTACTTGCTGGCCTTGACTTGGGACTTGACTTGACTTTCTTGCGTTGACTTGGGACTTGACTCACGTCTTGAGTGCAGAGACTTGAGAATTAATTGTGATTTGCAAAACAATGACTCCACCTCTGGAGAGAGACTTTGATGTATAAATACTACAATATTCAGGCAGCGTAAAAGCTCTAGAAAAAGGTTCTTTCTTAATTTTAAAGCACTCTGTATTTAAAGATAGAAACTGATGTTCGTGCTCTCTAGTTCCTTTCAAGAACGTTCCCCATGTGTCGCGTTCTTCTGGGGGGCATCGCAGAAGGTGTCTCAACGCTCGCCGTAATCATCGATTTGTCATCTTCTGAAGGAGCACCATTTTAATTAACATTCTAATTTGATGGGCGGAGGAGAGAGAGAAACAGAGAGGCAGAGAAACACTGTTGATGAGTCCAGATAAAAAAAGATCAGAATCAGGATGTAAACAAACCGGCTCCGAGTCAACCCGAAAAAAAAAAAGAGAAGAGAGAAAACAGCTCCAGAGAGAATAAGGAGGAGACTGTGATCACCTTCACTCGTCCTTCCAGGGGAGCGAGGGAAGGAGGAAGTGGAGAGGAGAGTTAGAGGAGGTAGAGGGGAGGAGAGATAGAGAGTGAGAAGAGACTACCCAAAAAGTGTTTGAAAAGCCGTGGGTGGCGCGCCTTATCGCCCCAGTTCTCCTGGAGAGATTATTGGGGGATTAGTGCGAACGCTTGTTTCTAAAACATGATGAAAAGACGTTCGGCGCGTGATAACGCTTTGAACTCCCCTACTCTGCTCCTTCTAGGATCGTGCCTTCAGGCTGCCTTTCCACGAAAGACAGGATTGGGGTGGGGTGAGCTGCTGGGTGCTGCTGAAGGAGGGAGAACAATAGTGACAATATTGTGAGTGGAGTTTCTCCTGTGGAGCGCTGTGGAGACTTCAATTCGGACATCCGTCCTTTTGGGAAGAAGCGAGGGACGCCACAAACTCTCGGCATCACTCTTTCACCTCATCTGAAATTTCACAGCAATCCCGAAACTTCGGTCCAATCACACACTCTTGCACTATCAGTTAATTAAAGCAGGATCCAATCAGAAGGAGAGGAGATATAATATCAGATTTGTTATGTGCGATCCAATCAGAACAGCACAAGTGGTGCGCTCGCTCCTGGGTTGCCATGGGAGGCTCGCCGAGGAGGACCTGGTTGTTCACTCAACCAAAAACAGTGAGGAATCAGCAGCCAGCTGATCTGTTGATCAGTAAACATTATTATACCCTGTTCTAAAGTCCAACAGCCATATCAGCCAGAATATATTTAAATAGATAAATGGTTTTACGCCTCTTTCTCAAGAGATGCAAATGGCAGGATTTCCATATGACACAGGCCAGTTAACACGCCACTAATCTAATGAAGGAGATCTGTTGGAGGGAGAGCAAGGACTGGATCTCATTTGCCTCTCTTTGCCTCGTTCTCTCTCTCTCACTCCGTCTGCTCCACCCTGATTTCTCAGAACTGACAAACTCACTCCCACCCATACGATAACACACACACACACACACACACACAAGCCAAGACAACATCAAAGACATTTCATTTTATATTGTTTCAGATAAAAATTTTAAAAAAAGAGTCATTGCTCTTAATATGTGTCTTTGTGTACATGTGTTTGTGTTGCTTGAGAGCATGCACGTCAAAAAATGCTTCCTGGTGTAGTTGTGTTGCCGGGTAGGCCTCGTATTTAACTGATAGCTTATCTGTCCGGGCCAAATAAGAAGCAAATTTGTTGAGAGAGAAGTTGAGAGAGAGAGGGCGATGCTGGAAGGGGCAGGACTGCAGAGTGGGCCATGCCAATCTCACCCAGAGATGGAGGGCGAAGCCTGGGGGCTTCACAGAGCCCGGCGAGGCTGAGGAGTGACGGAGACAGGTGGTATGAGAAAGATAGAAGTCAGGAGGGATAGACAACTGGGAAAGATCCGGTGGGGAAAAAAAGCACAAATATAGAAGTGAGGAGATGGAGGAAGCGTGTCTAAAGAAGGGAGGAGAACGATTCAGAATCCAACAAAGCAAAATAAGATACAGA
>NC_142182.1:5485000-5487500 GCF_026936395.1 Plectropomus leopardus
TGAATGGCTTACATTAAACTAATACAAACATGAACCTTTGATTTGTACTTTATTTCACCATATCTGTCCTATTCTTTCACAGCAGAGGGTGTGTGTGCTGTAGTGAGAACAGCCCGTCTTCCAGGCCAGACCAGTCAATACAGAGGCCTGTCATTGTTTTTCCTAAACTGCTTAGAGAGAGCGAGGCTAAAGCCTGCAGAGCCCCGAGCCCAGGGGAAATATGGCCCTGTCGCATTACCCACGCACAAAACTGCCAGACACACACACACACACGGGAATGCATTCACACACACAGCTAAGAGCACATGCATGCGCGCACACACACACACACACGCACACACACACACACACACACACACACACACACACCACCATGCAAGAAAAAATGCAAAGACTGGAATACACAATAGCACAAATGCACATACACACACACTCTCATGGGGAAAGGGAGAAGGGTGCGACAGAGGAAACCAAGAGATGGAGATAAGAGAAAATCTAATCTGCCTGGTCCTGCTCCCCTCTGTTATCTACTGCATTACACACTAAATGTGTGTGTGTGTGTGTGCATTTGTGCTGTCGTGATGATGGTGATGGCCGTGTTTTAGAGCGGTGGAGGAGCACCGCTGTCACCTATAATATGCATATGTGTGAATGTGCATGCACATGATCACTATTGTGCCGGGTCAGTTTCATGTGTACAGCAGAACAACCTGGTCTCACTCCCAATTCGTCAAATACCGGTGCTCGGTCAGAGGCCCTCAGCTTAAAATAGCAATGCACAGAGGAAACATTTAGCGGCGGTATGAGATGCAGTGGGCAGTGGCATCAGTGGCATTGTTTGACACTCCAAACTACTACTGTAGTGTAAACGTAGGGCTGGCAGGACATGAGCTGGATTGGTCAAACATACTTGGGACTTCCACCCAGGAGAGCACTGTATGTTTCCAATGTGAAACCTAATGTTAGTAGAGATATTTTACTAATAGTAGCCAGTACTAGAATGTGTAGTATACTATGCTAGTAACATATACCCACAGACTGTATATAAAGGTGGACGACGCTCTATGCGTGATATCATTCACAGCCAGAGTCTGTGCAGTAGCAATCTCAGCAGTGGGGGAGTTCCTCCCAAACACGCGTCTGACCAATCATGAGCAGTGTCACTGAAAGCAGGTGCATGGATTGACACACACAGCTGTCAATCATGGCAAAAAAAATCACCTTTTTGTAAAATTAAATAACTCATTAAAAACAAACTGATCAGGGATATGATCACCTGAACAAACATCAGGGTGATGAGATCTACCTTAAATGATGGAGAGCACCTTTGAGAAAAATTTCTTTGGTGTGTACTTTGAGTTTCGAGTTTGGACTACGTCCCATTCATTAACATGGAGGCGGCGGGCTTCATGGCCTTTACTGCAGCCAGACACCAGGGGGCGATCAAAATGTGTACAGTGTATGCATTTAACAAGCGACCAGAGTTATTTTTCCCAAACTTAAAGAAGTAAACCTAAATTATTTTTTTCTTTAAGAGACTTGACGCGGGTTAGATATAAGACTTTTAAAGACTTTTATAATGCCACTTGGAATGAAATTTGAGATAAAATTCACAACAAAGAAATTTGAAGGGGAAAAAAGTATGAGTCAAAGTCAGTAACTTCAGGTTGAAGGCAATTTCTCCAGATGTTTATTCGGACACAAAATGTGACTTTCTGTCTCTCGGCAGAGAGGAGGGTGGATCAGAAATGGCATGTAGGCAGGTGGTTTCCTTGGTAATTTTTTGTGTCTTACTCTGATTCCACTGCCTTGATTCCCATTGTGCAGAGTCTGAAAAACTTATTGCATAAAATACACCAAATTACCTTGTGTTGCTTTAAGCCATGCCACAAAATATTGGTTAAATAGCCAATTCTTGTTGAATTTGCACCTCTGCATGTCCTCCAGGGTACAGTGACAGCTGGCCTGAAAGAAAATCTGAGTATTGCTGGCACCACTCCCCTGATATGTGTGACATTAATTATAAATATTTTTAAAAATGTTGCTAATTATTTGAGATTTTACAATACAATGTCAAAAAAAAGAAAACCTTACTCATAAAATCCCAATTCTAATGCATTTTTGTGACTTTTTAAAGACTAATTTCTAACATTTTAAAACCAATTAAGGTCTTATTTTCAGATTAATTAGTTCAATGCCTTTTGAGACTTTTAAGGTTGTTTGGGAACTCTGATTTAAGGAGCAGACAATGTATATTTCCTGCTAAAACTGAAGTTTATTTAAAAAAGATGCATCATGTAATGAACATAACTTCACACCCTGAACGTCTAAAACTGATACCTAGCGCATCAAAGTCTGAAGTGTAAGGCTACTGACCAAGCGTCAGAATTTTGGGAAAGTTAGGAACGAGGATGCTTTGAGCAGAAACATAGAGGTGTTTGTTGCATGTGCTGTAGTCTGAGTTGAGAGACTGGTGAAAAGAGAAACTACAAAAAAATGC
>NC_142182.1:5490000-5507500 GCF_026936395.1 Plectropomus leopardus
TCTGTAACATTACGCTCATGTCTCTCTTTTGGCTAGAAATAAAGAGATTAAAACTCACCTGAGATAAAACATACACACTTTTAGTTCTATTTAGAACATGAGGCAGAGGTGAAAATAAAATGATGAATGATGATGGTGCATAATTAGGTTATTAGAACAACAAACACAAAATAAAAGAAATAAACCATTTAAAAAAGCACCTTAAAACGATGGAGAACCTTTTTTTGTTTACAGGCAAACCTTTTCCCCCCATGAGATTCACAGATTATTTTTTTCCCTAGGAAACTAAGACAGATTATCCGTGAAACCCAGTATTTTTCACCTGTTAATGAGTCAGAAGAGAGAAAACCATTTAGATCAGACTTAGAAAACAGATGACCATTATTTTTTTCTCACTCACTTTTTTCTCATCTCTCAAAATTTCCACAATTTTTCTACATTTCTGACATATTACTGAAACATTCAGAGTCTAATACTTGCTTTGACTGCTTCAAATAAACACATAGTCAGAATTACACAGAGCTCCAGAGAGGAAGATTGAATCCTATCCAAAGATGTGAAAAAAGTGAGAAACTGACTGACTGAAGAAGTCAGAGTGAAAAAAAAGAAAAGAAAATGTAAACGCAAAATGTTGATATAGAAGTCAAACACAGAACATAGTTGATATATGAGTCAAACAAATGAATGACTTTGGTTTATCAGCTGGTGATGTGATGACATGTACTGTGTTTGTGTGTGTGTTTGTGTGTGTGTTTGTGTGTGTGTTTGTGTGTGCCGTGCCCGTATCTCTACGAGTGTATTTTGGCAGGGCTGATAGAGCGCCACGACACGCAGAGTCTGTCCTGTTCTGTGACACATTGCCTCTGTTCACCTGTCACACGCACACACACTCACACAAACCAAATGACAGGAACATGGTCCAAGCTGTTAGAAGCCCTCCAGGTGCTGGCTCACAGAGTGTAATTCCTTTGTATCTGTCCCTACCCCTGTTTATCTCTTTCTCCCTCTTTATCTCGCTCCGCCTGTCTTTGTCTCTCTGCATCCGTCTGTTTGTTCCTCCGCTTTACATCAAAGCAACAAGTAACTTCTTTTGACTCATTTTTTTCTTCTGTATCCTCCCTCACAGAGACCCACTGTGTATGGCTTTTTTGTACCGTCTTTTGGTGGCAAGTTCCTCAAAGCATATATGCAAACACACACAGGTGTACGCACGCCTACAAATGCAATATTTCCAGATGATTAAATGGTCCCATATTGAGACTTTCTTTCTTCTATTTAAATCCGACAAGAACTGAATGTGCGTTGCATTCACAGTGTGGAACAATAAACAATATAAAAATCCTCACAGTGTTAACAGCCACGGACACAATTTGTATGCAATTTTTCCTCAGGTGGTCAGCGGGGAAAATAAGTCTGCCAAGACTAACACCAGTTAGATGAAATTACAGTGTTACACTTTTTAAACACTTACTGGTCTCACCTACATTTTTGTGCTTGATTATGGGGTTGTATAAATGCACCCTCCCAGTGTTTGCATGTTTTGGACTCTGTGTATCACGCTGCATTGAGATTCATTACCAACTGTAAGCCCCTAACTCATCTCTGTATCCTGTATGCTCGGGTTGGGTGGCTGTTTTTTTTAGACTTTTAAGACTTTTTTATTGGCAGAATCTAATTTATAAAGCTGTTCTTGGCCTACTGCCATCATTGAAAATGGCAAGTTGCACTCTTTGGTTCCTCTGGGCCAGAGATACTCACTTGCAATGCCTGGGGGCCACTTTTGCAAAATGATAGGAGGCCAGGGGGCCTTCTCAGCAGCAGGATTTTAGGATTTTTCTAGGATTTTAGGACATTTCTTCAATTTTAGGATATTTCTGAGATGTTATGACATTTCTAGAACATTTTTAGGGACATTAGGGGCTTAGCTAAGACCTCTGTTGGGGGATGTGGGGAATCCTCCACTGACACATCTTTTGATAAACAAGCTCTATTTTGATGCTGTTTTATGCACTCACTCACTTTATTTTTTTTGTGAATTAGTAAGTGGTTTGTGGGCCACGTGGCACCGTATCGGGGGCCAAATTTGGCCTGTGGGCTATAAGTTGAGTATCAGTGATCTAGGCCATTTCAAAGAACTGCTGCATGAATTTTGTATGCAATCATCGATGTATATGCCAATGTCAGGGTGTATGTTTGCAGTCATTTCAGTTTTTCTCCTTTTTATGGATCACTTATATCATATATTGATGTACTTTTTAGTTTGTCTTTGTAGTAACTTTATTGTATGTTCTTTTTGTGGTTGATACTGCTTGTTTTGGAGTTGCTTTTGGATTTTTCTTCTATGTTGTTGGTCTGTAACTTATGTTGCTGCCTTTCTTGATCGAGACACTCTTGAAAAAGAGATTTTTTTTATGTTAGGAGGTTTGTCTGGTTAAATAAAGTTCAAATAAAAGAACAAACTGCTGCTTTTGTACAATTACTTGCAAATTTGAGGTCGTTTAGATACTGTTCGGTAAAATAAGTAGTATGCAGTAGCTGTGGTACTCTGGCAGTAGTGCAGTTGTTGTATCAAGTAAAGCTAGCTTGCAGTCTCTCTCCATTTGTCTCTCTACCTCTCTCTTTGAATGTCTTTTTGTTTCTGTCTCTCTTTCCCCTGCTGCAAATACCTTCAAGTCCAGGGATTCAGGGAGGCAAGAGTGCATGTGCGTCTGTGTGTGTTCGTGAGTGTGTGTGTGTGTGTCCCAGCTCCCCATTCTAATAACATAGAGTCTCCCAGTGAGCGGTGGGGCGGCTGAGTATGCTCCCCTGCAACGCCACAGGGATCTACGGATCAAATTCATACACACACATGTGCACACATACACACAGACAAACACACACACACACCAAGGGAGCCAAGGGATACATGGATCAGAGAGTATACACTATGGCTTGACACAACACTCACAACTGACAGCAACATCCAGACAATGGTGAACACACACACACGTACACACACACACGCGCACGCGCACACGCACACGCACACGCACACACACACACACACACACACACACACACACACACACACACACACACACACACACACACACACACACACACACACTGATAAACCCGATTGCCAGTTCAGCCACATCCACACCTTTCCATAATTCAGTTAGAGGGAGACAGTGAGGCTCTTAGATTCAGACAAAGACAACATTATTCACAGACAGACTGCTAAACACAGCTCGTTTCAGACACACACTCTGTCCTGATCCCAACCGCAGGTATTGAACAGTCTGCCAAGCTATTCTCTGCTTCACATTAACTAACAAGATAAAGATTTTATTCATTTCTTTAGAACAGAGAGAAATAAATTTCCCTTTTTATTTTCCACATATGGACAATATAAAGTCAGTGCTGAGGATGTGCCCCATACTGGCTGTATACAAATTAATAACACGCCGCTGAAAAAGTACCTGTGTTGTTGGAAAGTGGTCCGACTTTGTTTAAATGTATAATGTAATTGGTTTCCTTTTAAAGTGTGATATGATGATGTGATATTTATGTCCATTTCTCTTTGTATGTCTGCTTCTTTATTTCTCAGTTTTCCATCTCTTAGTCCAGTTATACTCAACTTAATGACTAAGGTTCCAATCAGGCCCCCGATAGGGTGCTGAGTGGCCCCACATCCGTTTTCTAATTACAATAAATAATAAAATGATTCACACTGTAAGTTGTTTTTGCACTTTTAGTATACATAAGGTGCCAGAGTACACAACAAAAGCATCAAAATAGATCTTGTTTATTAAGAAAAAGTGCCAGTGGAAGATCCCCTGACAGATCCTGACCCTGGTCCTAGCTAAACCCCTATTGCCCTAAAGCTCTGGAAAGCCCTAAAATCCAAGAAATGCCCTAAAATCTGAGAAATGTCCTAAAATCCTGGAAATTTCCTCTAATTCTAGAAGCATCCCCAAATGCTAGAAACATCTTAAAATCCTAGAAATGTCTTAAAATCCGAGAAACGTCCTAAAATCTTAGAAATGTACCAAAACCCTAGAGATGTTCTAAATCAGAGAAATGTCCTCAAATCCTAGGAACATTTTAAAATCCTAGAAATGTTTGAAAATCCTGGACACACCTTAAAATCCTAGAAACGTCCCGAATTCTGAGAAATGTCCTAAAATACTAGAAACATCCCTAAATCAGAAAAATGTGATAAAATCCTAGAAATGTCCTAAAATCTGGAAGATGTTGTCTTAGTCCATCCTTCCTGTGTATAAACTACATGTTCTTTCAACTTTGTCTACAAGAGAACGGATCCCCGCTCGTCTTTGTGGTTGTGTGAGTGCACAACACTCAAATATTCAACACCGCCGGGACACGGGGGGGAAGGCGGAAGATTCGGTGGAGGGAATCAACACACAAACAAACGAAAGGATCCCCTGCATCCATCCACGCAACCATCCATTTATTCATCTGACCAGCAATCCAACCATCTAGCGCTGTTTAAATATTTACTAGTGCTAAAGGAAAATGTGTAGCACACAAAGGCAGAGAAATGGGATGATTGGGGAAGAGTGCGAGGGTGAATGATGGAGCGAGGGAAAGGAGGAAGCATTGAGGGGAAAAGCTGCTGTTTAGCACCCCCTGGAGGCTTGGAACGAATGTAGAGATCAGAAAGGGAACATGGGAGAGAGTTGATGTTGCTGGAGGTTTCAAACTACCTCAACACGAGGGGAACACATTCTCTGAAAATCATGCTATAGATACTGGATAAATAAAGGTGATCAGGCACGTTTAAGTATATTTTAAAATAGTGTACAGATGCAAAAACAGTTGTTTGTCAGCGCTGGAAAAACATCAATGCAGCCGTGCTAATTGCTAAAGAAAGAGAGACCGAATCTAAAACAGAGAGAATGCGAAAAGTCGTGTGTGTCTGGGAGCCTGGGAGTAAAGACAGAGAGAGATCCAGAAGGACCTCACTGATCAGGGCCACAGCATTTCTTATTTACACGCCCCCCACACACACATGCAGACACACACCAAAACATCTCTTATTTACCAGCTTACGTCTGCACTATTTATGGGGCACTGGGGAGAAGCACAGAAGAGAGGAAGAGAGGAGAGGGGCTAAAATATGCATAGGGGCTGGTTCTTCTGGGACAGACGGGGGGAGTCAGAGAGAGGGAGGAAGACGGAACGAGAGGAGGGAGAGAGAAACTGAAAATGGTGGTATGTATGTGTAAAAGATGGATCGAGAGGTGAAAGAAAGTGATTGAGAGAGTGTTGGGGAGAAAGTGAAGGTCTTTGTATGCAGAGATGGAAAGTGGGACTGAGCGGGTGCAATCAGGAGGGAGAGGGGATGATGCAGCGATGTGTCCGTGCAGCAATGACCCTTGGGTGTGTGTGTGTGAAGGAGAGAGAGAGAAAGAGAGAGTGAGCTTAACATCATACGGCCCCTCAGAGGGGTTGAAAGAGGCCAAAGTCTTTTCTAGCTGGCCAACCAGCCTTCTTCATCCATCCGCACCTCATTAAAACACACACACAAATTACCCCATTCCACTTTCTCCAGCAGATGCACGCACACACACAAACATGCGCACACACACATGCGATAACAGCTAGCAGTGGCATTAACCTCCGTGCTTGTAGCTCTCCATCTCCCCCAGTCAGCCTTTCTGTCTAGCCCACTTAGAGAGCCCTCCCATGGGGCGATGGAGCTGTGGCAGGTCAGGCAAGTTTTCTCACACACACACACACACACACACACACATGCGCACGCGCGCACACACACACACACACACACACACACACACACACACACACACACACACACACACACACACACACACACACACACACACACACACACACACACACACACACACTTGGGCCAGGACCAAAGTGTAACAAGATGGATATATCCAGAGTGCAGCAGCCAAAGAGGAAGAAGTATAAGGAGCGGAGGAGGGAGGGGAAAAAAAAGTTGAACTGAGCTCAACTTAGCTGGAATAAAAACAACAGAATTAAACTCATCTGACTGAACTGTGACTCCAATCTGATTAAAAGTCGACCGATACTGGTGTTTCAGGGCCGACACTGATACCGATTATTAGTAGTTAAATGACACCGATAATCGATGTTTGACACCAATATGCATTTACAATAAAACTGACAATCTTTCTGTCAATATTTAAAATTTGGAATATAACAAACTCCAACACAAAACTTTGTTTAAATGCCTTCAGGAAATATTTAATCAAAACTTAAACTTTCAACATCATATACAAGTTCCCTGCAACTTAAAAAAAAAATAGATAAAGTCAAGTGAAAATTTAAATAAAAACAGCTCCCTGAGGTTCTACTCCCATGCTGACACCTTCTTTACACTACTTAATGAATTAATTTGATCTGTGATTATTAAAATAATACGCGATACAGATAATTGGCAAAATGCCAAATATTCGCCCAAATAATCGGACCGGCCGGTAATCTGTCAACCCCTAACTCTGATACAAGAATACTGATGGCAGAAATTGTCTTTTACCCTGCAATATACTTATGTAAGGACAAAGTCAAATCAGCCAACAGTTATTCAGGTCCTCAGTGAGAGAAATATAGTCAAGTTTCTTTTGAATCCAAAACCACCAACCCTGATGTATCCAGCTGATTATTACATTTAAACAATTGATCAGTCTATGAAGAAGTTGGGTCAGACAACGGGAGGAGTCATCTGGGATGGAGTGCATGTAGAAGAGGAGTGGAGGTGTGTGTGTGTGTGTGTGTGTGTGTGTGCAGGGGTGTGTGGAGGTGAGTGGGAGTGTGTGAGGTGTGAGTACTGCCTGTGTGTGGACATTAACCGACAGGGTCCAGCAGTCACCCTGCTGTTAAATGGACTGGCCAGCCATATGCCCACCACCTCCGGCCCTACATCACTGCCACTTTGAGTGTGTGTGTGTGTGTGTGTGTGTGTGTGTGTGTGTGTGGTAGGAGTAGGCCTTTGCAAGTTCAAATATTACCTAGTAGAATTTTTCAAGTAGGATTTCTGTCTTTTTCTTTGACAAAAACTCTGTCACCAGCACACTAACCACTCTAATTATGTACCCGTCCAGCACAGCACCTTTACTGAGTGACACTTCTGCCACAGGGTCCTCTACTCAACTAAACATCTGCTGGCATTGATATTAATGGCTGCGACCTCGACTATATCCTTCTGAGGTGGACCTTGCAGAGCTTTAGAGCCCATATGCGCTGAAAGCAATAATTGACGCTCCTGATTTATGTAGCAAGTTTAGTTTTATGAACAGAAGATATCAGTAAACATTCATGAGGACATGATGTGGTTCTGTTAGGCTAACCCAAAGATACTCAACTTACTTTGCTTGGGGGCCACTTTTGCAAAATGAAAGGAGGCCAGGGGCCAGTTACAGCAGCCCCATATATGTTTCTAGGATTTTCAGACTTTTCAGGATTTTAGAACGTTTCTGGGATTTCAGGACATTTCTCAGACTTATAAGCACAAGATTTCAGTTTGTTTCTCGCATTTTAGGAGGATTCTTGGATTTAAGTACATTTCTAGGATTTCAGGACCTCTCGAATTTGACAACAAAACCATTAAGATCAATAAAAGAACAGCTGTTGGCAGAAGTTGTTGTCAGAGTAGAGGATGTAAAAGCACTTCGACGTGCCTCATAAGGCTTTTGGTGCATGTTCAGACACTTTAACAATAGCTGTACTTAAAAACTTCACAATCACCGATTGTTCTGCCTCTTAAAGACGATGGTGATTGTTTTGCACTCCACTGTAAGCTAGTCTACAGTTTTTTTTGTGATCAATTTTTAATATTTTAATCTGTCGTAGAATTGTACAACACCAGAAAATGTATGTTACAGTACTCTCAGTACTCTATAATGAGACATGTTGAACAGTTTGTCATCTATTTAGGGCTTGTAGGGTTGCACTTATCCTTGTTGGCAGTGTGAATAAATTCCCTTTGGATGCATTTCATACATTTGTTTTTTTTAAGCATTACAATTAGTCCTAAACCCATCGTACGTTTTGTAGTGGATTCCAATAAACTGCAGGCTTTCACACAATCTCCTCTGCCATCTCTGGTCAATGCAGCAGGCAACAGCATGAGGAAAGTTAGAGAATTCACCTTTAACATCGCTGATGTTTGACCTGCAGACTTTGCAGGTCACTCGTCTGGTGCCAAAGGGGCACAAGAGACAAGGAGGAGAAGAAATGAAAGAGGACAGGAAGGTTTACATCATCACAGACCTGGCCACAGCTGGCCCAGGACCTACTCTTGGGTGACTTATATCCTCTCTTCTCTTTCATACACACACACAAACATGTCTGGACCCTAATGACATGAAGCTTGCCAGAACCCTGCTCAGACCTCATGAGGAGAGATGGAAAGAGAGGGACAGGGGAATGGAAAAAAAGGGAGCGGAAGGAGAAATACAGATGAAGAGTAAATAGAGGGTTTCTGTGAAACGATGTACAGTAGCTGAGAGGGATAAATGAGGTTCTGGAAGAGGTTGAGCTGTATTTAGGGAGCTTGAAATGCCATCAACATTAGATACATAAATGGATGTGGATGGGGCCCTGTGTCCATACTCTGCATTAATGT
Source organism: Plectropomus leopardus (assembly GCF_026936395.1). NCBI lineage: Eukaryota > Metazoa > Chordata > Actinopteri > Perciformes > Serranidae > Plectropomus > Plectropomus leopardus. The sequence continues at coordinate 5,498,621 of NC_142182.1, forward strand.
TTTCTGAAAGATTACAAATATGAAGGAAATGGAGCAGCACCACCGAAAATCGTGGGGGCAGTGTGGCACAGTTCAAGAACAAATCATAACATAGAGAACCCAAAGGATGACATTTTTCTGTCGGCTAACCTGGAAGCTAACGTCGCCCTGGTTCCCTCTGTTAAAAGCCTGTGGGATTTTTCCATTGGATTTTGGCTCAAACTCTGTGACGAACAAATGTTTATGGCACTTACACATTTTGTACAGTAAGATTATCTTCACAAAATGAAAGCCACTTTTAGTATTTTTGAAACCTAATTGTAATCGCCACAAGTAAAAAGCTAACATTAGGCTATAAATGAACCACACTATGGTCACGCTTCCACTGCCACAAGGATGTAAAGCCATGTTTGGTGTAGGTCGAAGCGATGATGTTCAGTAGACTCATTTTGCCACTTGTTGGCAACTGCCTTTTTAAAGACACATAAAGCCTTCAAAGTTTGTAAGGGGGGTATTTACTGAGGTATTTGAATAAAATGCAAAAGTCTCTTAAGCTTGTGTTAACCACAGACCTTATTTCAGGGTTCTAACCAAAAACACATTCAAAAAACCAATTGACTTGAAATAGCTGAAATGCTATTTTATTTCCGGTTTTAGGACTCATTACTAGGGTTCTCTATAGTCAAAGGATTTCTCTGTCCATATGTTGCAGTGTATTTGATGGCCTCAAAGTTCACCACCGTCTATAACACTGCCTTTGTTTAAAGGTGTTACAACGTCCTTCACTGTTGCCATGTTTGCCATTACCAAAACTTTTCAGTCTGCCCCCTGGTGCCATCTAGTGGATGTATAAATGCCAACACAAAGGATGCAGTGACGGTTACATTTGAAATAAAAGTTCAAAAGTATAAATGAGCCTAAATGAGGGGAGGGAGGGGTGTACATCCCATTTGGATTTAGAATATTAACCACACTTTCCATGATACCCCGAGTCTCCTCAGATACACAGTCCACCATTTCCTATTTTACACCCGACAAGAACTATACACAGACAGGCAGTCAGGTCAAGATCAACTCCGCAACAGAATTAAGGGGACTTACCTGTAGTTCTGTCTGAAAGAAGAACTTCTGCGGACACTGGGAACAGTCGTAGATTTTGTCTTCTTGGCCGTGGACGGCAAAAATGTGCTGCTGGAGCTTGTTGGCCTGCACAAACACTGGAGAAGGAAGAAATACAGAGTGCGTTACACAGTGTTTAACAGGAAATCAGAGAGTGCTTAACACAACTGAAGGCTTTTAAGATAATTTTACAGACGAAAAGCTCAAAGGGATGAGCTCAGTGGGACTTTAGAGTTGAGATTTACCTTTAAAGGCAAAAAAAAAGATGACTCTGCATCGTTGTGGGTGTGTGTTGCTGGAGCTAGTAGTGCAGTGCCAGACTCAAGGCAGATTAAAATTGTGGCCATCATAACATTTTCCAGGTGACTTATGATGTCATTGTAAAATCAGAGGAAAGATGCAAATATTTTCAGTGACAGAATTTTGGTTTCTTATTTGATCGGCGCTACTTAGTTTTACTGTTGGATCGCAGTTTATTTTTTTGGTCTTTGCTTTTACTATGCAGGAAGCAGTATGACTCCCACTTCATGTTCACAAACTCTCACTATTACAGCTAAACAGGGCACTAAAATATGTGTCTGAAAACATTTTAGGAGAGAAACAGGCAATGTTGTGACATTATCTTGACTTAGATTCGATCAGCGCTGCCTAGCTTTGCTGTTTGATCAGATGTTGGTCAGAGTTTGAGAGAGTGAGAGGAGCGGGTAAGACAGCTGTATGTGTCCGCAGTGGTGAACAATATGAAAAGCTCATTAAAAATCAACGAAGTATCTGTTTGAGTCCAAGCTTTGGGGAAAACCGATCCTGTGTCTACAGATGGAAGTTAACTGAAGGTTTTGGGAAAAGACTGAGACTACAGTACATGTAACTTTGTATAACTCTGCTGTCAATCTCAGAGTCCGTTGGCTATCGGTGTGATGACAATAAACCCTGTAGGGACAATGGCAAAGATTTCGGAGGTGCAAGCAGATATCAAGGCCAAGACTCTCTTTTAGGTGCACTGGTCATTTTGGCTAATAACAGATATATACATCTGAGTCCATGAACATTACTTTTAAATGACGTAAAATAGCTAATACAAATCTAAATCATCGAAATTCAAATGTCACTAGTTAATACAACTTGGACCAAAAACAAACTAAAACCAAAATCTTGTACTGTTGGCTACAGTAATCTCTATTATATCTGCATAAACATGCAGATATAACAGAGATAACTGAACTGTAGCCTCAGAATTAACCGTAATTACATTAGCCGTATCTCATATCCAATCTACTGCTGTTTACCACTGGACTGTTACGATGAACACTGCACGGTGAGTATTAGGCCATCCACGATATACTCTACCAGTAGAGAATGAACCAAATGGCAACTAAGTTTTCAGTACAAATAACCCCACAAATAACCCCACAAACACACACAAACAAAGCAGCTGAAGGGCTGAGTGGAAAGGAGGGAGTATATGGGATATAAAGAAAAGACAGAGGGGAGCAAGAGAAAGAAGGAGAGAAAACAGGAAGAGCTATCCTCAGCAGACCTTGTGATATTTATCAATAAATTATCTCTTCTTTTTTTAACTTCCGCTCCAGTGTTGTCTCATGCACTTTTTTTCTCTTTCTTTCTCTCCCCTTTGTTTCAGTAAACTTTTGGTTTTCACTGTGAGTGTGCATGTGTTGAATTATTAAGCCTCCCCATAGGAGTGGTGCCCATCTTACTAATTCATAAGCCACAAAGGAATAGAGTTAAAGTTTAAAGCGTTGCTGTGTACCTGGGGGGGAGGCACACAACACAAGACAAACTCAACAACTGAGGGAGGGAAAGAGAGTGATGAAGTGACAGGGGAAGAGAGAGAGGGAGGGCAGAGAGAGAGAGAGCGTGTTGGGGTGTAGAGTCAAGAGATGGGAGGGAGAGCTCAAAGGTGCAGACTTAGTTTCTGGTAAAACACACCGAACACTGAACACCATAAGCCTAATTTGGTCATCCAGCATTTTGTTTAGGTCCTCCAGTGGATTTCCGAGGTATCAGGTACTTCATATTTGGCGCGTTTGGAGGTAATATTACATGAACTTTTGCACACACAGAGTTTTGTGAGTACTTCTTTAACAGCGGCACCCTGCTGCAATATTACTCCCACAGTTAGAAATGTTAAAACAATGAATATTCCTAATGTGATCTTACAGTTTACCCAAAACCAGAAAAAAAACTTCACAGCCATTACAGCACATCTACTCTATGCATCATGATGAAGGTAACCCAGAGAGAGCTATTTACTGAGCCACAGCGTGTACTGGAGCTGAATCCAGGGGAGATTTAAGTGCAAACCTTGCTTCCAGTTGCGATATTAAACTCATCTGGCATTTTTGCCCAAATAAGTGACACAATGTGAGCAGTTTGGTGCTCAGAGAATGTGTGGTTGAAGTCTGCTTTCATAAGGAACAGTATACACTGGCTGGCATGTAAAACACTTTTGGCCTTTTATTTATCTATAAATAGAATCGATAACATGCTAAATTACAACTGAAACACAAAGTGACAAGTTTATGTGATAATTCAGGCCAATCTCCATGTTTCTGTGTCCATTTTAAATGCAAAGCAGACAGGACACAAGTGAATTATCTGTGCTACTGTCCTTGAAGGTGAATGTGGGCTTGTGTGCGTGTGTGTGTGTGTGTGTGTGTGTGTGTGTGTGTGTGTGTGTGTGTGTGTGTGTGTGCGTGTGTGTGTGTGTCTCACCTGTGAAGCAGACGGGACACTTGAAGGTACCTCCCATGCCTTCAAAGCTGTGCTCTATCAGGTGGCAAAGCAGCTTGGCAGGTGAATCAAACATCTGGTTACACAGCTTGCACTCATGATTGATGCCCTCCTCTGCAAATAGGAGACAGACACGCATGTGTAGGCTGGGTTAAGCAACACGAAAAACAGGATCGTATGACATGATTTTAGAATATTAATACAACACTGACAACAGATTTCGACACATACAGAAACTGTCACTATAGTGATGTTAAAAAAAGAAGACAGAAAAATGATAAAAAACAGATAAGAGGACTAGTTTTCACTCTGTCACATCACAATAATAAAAATAACAATGGCTTTGTTCCAGCAACTACTGCAGTGCAATACGTTTTCTGTTTAACCCTTTGAAAAGCAAATTGGCTTGATGTCACATAGGGAGAAGTTACAAGAAATTACCAGAAATTTACCAAGAAATGGGAAAGAATAAAGGTAACGAAAAAACAGGTAAAACAAAAAATGTGCAAATTATATAAATAAAATATTTAACAATTATTAAATTATTAATATCAGTTTTCTGGACATTCTCTGTATTTTTATTTTGATTTAAAATGTAAGCTCATAACTTCTCAATCTCTCTATTGACTATTTTCTAGCTATTATTTAGGCCATTATCTGGTCACTTTTTCTTAATTTCTTTCAATTTGTGGTATATTTCTTGCAAAGTTGCTCATTACCTTTTTAGCCATGTTTCCAAAAGAAATTGAATCAATTTTCTCAAGTTTTAAAGGTTTAAATGTATGTGAAGGGCATCTGAATGCAGCAATTTGACGCCGTTCCAGCTTTCAATGGGTTAACCTCAGTTTCACTCCGTATAAACCCTCCTTGTCATATTCTATTGCTGATTAAAATTACAAATAGAAAATGTAAGCAATGTCATTTGTTTCAAAAATTATCTGACTTTTTTTTTTTTAATTTCTTTTTAAAGCTCAAAGGCTACACTGAACTAAAAACACAGAAAATCATCTCACTCATTCTGGCAAACATTTCCATTTCATTTGAATAAGTATGATTTTAAGTTTCAGCTCCAGATCGGTTATGTGTTAAGTCATACACTCGCTCCTCACCCCTGCTGCACGCTCTCCTTTCATTTTTCCTTCTCCCTCGTTCACTCCCCCAACACTCGCACACACCAATCCCAGTGTCATATCTGCCCCAGCTGGTAATTGCCTGTCCTCCCCACCGGGGCTGTGGATGATCTACCCCTCCTATAGCCATCCTTCCTTCCCTCCCTCTGTCCTCGTTATCTGCCTCCCCCCACTGCAGTCACTCATCCATCCCTCACTTTGCCCATTCCTCCCTCTGTGTCCCCTTATCGTCCCTCTTGGTCCATCACTCGCTGATTAATTTGTGTGGGCTCACCCCCTTAGTACCTCTCTTCACATAAACTCTGCTCACTTCTTCCTTCTGTTTGTCTCAAAATGTCTCTTTACTAGCAAGTCTCTTTGTCCATACCTATGCTCTACTCAGTCTGGTGTCAAAGAAATATGTCAAATGATTATGTCATGCTAACAGCATATTACGCTCGAAATGTGTTCAAACTATGAAAATAATGGCAATGGAAAGTTGATTAGCATCCTTTTTCACGGCGGACACAAATTACCCCGACAACATCATGCAGTAGGTGATATAAAGAGCGAGAAAGTCTGTATGGGGTGAGAAGGTGTCAAACAAACATAAGACTTTCACTCAGGAGACTGCTGTTAGAGTCCTGTAAAGAACCAAAAGTTACTTTTTTCCCCTTTTTTTTACTTTAACTAGTTACACATTTTACATTACAACATGACGTAGTTGTTACATCATGATGTACCTGCATCCTGTACTAAACAACAAGTGTTTTTTTCCCCTTTTCCCTTAACCTGACCAAACTGTAACAGTTTCTCAACCACTTGCTTGATAAAATGCAATGCCTTTATTGTTATTGTATTGCGCAGGATACAACAAAATTAGGAGTGCCACTTCTGGTTTGTGAATATGAATTAAAAAAAAAAAAGATACACTTTGCACACAATATTTGAAAAATTAAGCACACTGCAAAAACCACTTCACACACAACATAGAAGTCAATAGATATAAAGTGCCAGAGTCAACAGTATATTCCACAGTAGTTATTGCACAAATTCGAGTAGTTAATAAGTGCACTATGACTGTTTATGTTGAGTGTTGATTGAGAATGTAGTAAATGTTAATGAGTCTGGTGGTCCGAGTCTTCAATGACCTGTAGCGCCTGCCTGAGGGCAGAGGGTTGAACAGGTGGTGGCCAGGTGAGAGCAGTCTCTGCAACTGTTCAGAGTGACTTTCCATAGGCATTATTTCCATGGTGAACTTTATTTTTTAACACATTATGTGTCACCACCATGTAGTGCACTGTGAGGAGGTCGTGGTCATTTTACATATTTCATGTGAGATCAGGTTGCCCTAAGTGTGTTTGATTTGAGCTACTTAATGTGCTCACCAGGTGTTGCATTAAATTGGTGATTTATTAGGAGACGTTAGATGCCAAAGCACAAATAAGGATGCGTCCTTATTCTTTAATTTAATTTAAATACAACAAGGATCAATGAGAGTGACTCAAAAATAAGTGCCAAAAGATCATTTTTCACACCCAATCCAGACTTTGCTGTACTTTATAGAAAACATTTTCAAAGAACATTTAATCTCACCAAACCAAACTGAACAATTAAAAACAACAATTATTTTCTTCTATTCAGATGTAATGACATCACAGTAATGGAGAACTTTTTTTTAGTCTGAGGGCCGTCACCGTTCACCTTGTATGGATTGTCAAAATTGCTAAATTATTCTACATGTCACACTTTGTCATTGCATTATAAAACACACCGTTGTACAAGCAATGCTGTTATGTAAATGACTAATAAGCACAGTAATGCACATTTCCTTTTTAAGATGGAGGAACAATAAGAAAGAAGAAATGCAAATACAATCAGTCATGTCTTCATCACTGTCCCCAACCCAAGCCTCCATCCATCCTGGTTACTCTCACTTGGGATTATACCAATGTTTATATGTGTCTGTGTGTATCAGTGTCTATTTTAGGGAGGCGGGAGTGACATCACCGCACCCATGGTGAAAGGCCAGATGAAAGGTGGGCGTCATAAACACACACACACACACACACACACACACACACACACACACACACACACACACACGCGCACCCCTTGACGATCAGGTCTCCTGCCTGTTGTCCTTATCACTGTTGTACCATACAGGACCGATGCCCCAGTCGCCCACACACACACACCCACACACACACACACACACACACACACACACACACACACACACACACACACACACACACACACACACACACACACACACTGTGTGTGGGGCCACACAAACATGCACACCATAGGACTGCAGAGCCCAGAGACATCAGATGGTGTCTTCAGCAGGCCAATCTGTGACCCCTTGTGGAGTTGCACACACACATTAATGTACAAACATGCAAACACATACAGATACACACAAACAATCCATGGAGAACACAGGCTCCATCTTTTTTCTCATTTATCTCAAGTCCATAAGTGTGTGTGTGTGCACACGCACATATTCAAACAGTCTGCAGAACTTCAGCTGCAGAGCTGCAGGGGATCGCGGGGTTAATAACGTCTTCAATCATACATCCATGACACCCATACTGACTAATACACACACACACACACACACACACACACAAAGATTCCTATCTCTCTTTGCCTCAAAGGCCGACACAAGGGTGCCCTAATCCCGTCTCAATAGCTGTTTGTGCGTGTGTGTGTGTGCGTTGGGTGCCACATGGGCTTATATGGATGAGATGGTATGCTCCATGGTCCCCGTCCCCAAACATCCCCTGTCCACACACACACACACACACGCACGCACAAACCTCAAAGGCTGCTAGGTTGTGTGGGGCGCCAGCGTGTCCGAGACATACTGAGACAGATAGAGCTTCATTATCATTTACTAGGAGATTGAAACAGCAGGAGAGAGGCACATGGAGCGGGACACACAGAGAGAAAGACGGAGAGAGAGAGAGAGAGAGAGAAAGGGAGGAGTGTACAGCATTACCAGTTTAATCAATTGTCATGTTTCATATTTTAATTATGATGTAAGTATTCATTGTCTCCCCGTTAGTCTGCTTTTATTTAACAATGCATTTCTTCAAAAGACAAAACCACTGTTTCAACTGAACTCAAGCAAAAGAGAGAAGTGAGAGAAAAAGATACAGAAAGAGAGAGAGAGGGGGGAATAACTAAGTAAAGCCTACGTTTCAGTGATGTTAGTGTCCATATATGTGTGTGTGTGTGTGTGTGTGTGTGTGCTTGGGGTCTCTGTAGCAGGCACCTTAAAAGCTCCTGCCCTCAGCAGGGGTTATGCTCTCTTCAGAAGTTGGCTCGCACTCTCCCACGCCACCGCGATCAGAGAAAGTGGTCAAACAGGAGCCACCTTTACATGTACGCAGTGATGTGCCCATTACCCGTCGCCCGTGCTACAGTGACATCCTCGCTCTGATACGTACTGTATGTGACAAAGTTACTGCAGGTAGCCTGGCTGAAATTACGGAAACAAAAACTGCACACATGTAGCATTTACAGATATGAGGTTATGACTGACTCCTGTTAAAGCAAAGGACACTGAAGCATTGAAGTGCACAACACAACAGCAGTGCACATAATTACAGCAACAGTTACAGTTTACCTACATATGTGCCATAAAGACAGTAAAGTCACATTTACTGTTTATGCATGCACATATTCAGTAAAATAACAACGATAATGTTAAGCATAAAATGAATTTAGAAAAAAGTGCAGAGTCTATAAATAAGTCCATAAACAAAGTCTAATAAAAGAAAAAAATAGAACGACTGATGGATAGCTTCTAAGGTTATGTTAGATTTTTTCAAAAGTTATCATTCTTATTTGTTTTATTATTATTATTATTATTATTATTACTGTTTTTGTTCAAAAAAATAATATTAATTAA